>NC_069503.1:153299653-153309653 GCF_027579735.1 Bombina bombina
CAACCATATATATATTTATACACACATACTTACACACATAAACATACACAATGATGCAGAGACACACACATACACAAACACACACATACTATATCACACTACACCCAATTCCACACCCCACACACAATACCACACATTACCACCCCCACACACAATACCACCCCCACACACACAATACCACACATTACCACCCCCACACACAATACCACCCCCACACACACAATACCCCACATTACCACCCCCACACACAATACCACCCCCACACACAATACAACACATTACCACCCACACACACAATACTTATACCACCCCCACACACAATACCACCCCCACACACATAAAACACACATGATGTTTGCTATTATTCATTGAGTTTTGGCACACAAAAAACAGACATATAAAGGCAACCTCACACTTTAAAATAGGTTTTGGGGGTAAAAGTTTTAGAGGGATAATACTTTTATGTTAACATCTGCTGAATCAGATGAATAAGGGGTTAATATCTCTTCTCAAAATCCCCAGCCCCACAATACTCTATCACTGCTGCATAATTTTTTTTTTTATTTTGATGTGTGGGGGATACAGCCAAGCCCAGACTAACCCCCCCCCCCCCCATTTCAGCTACTGTTAGATTTTAATTAACAATATCTCCTGCTAAACACACTGCTTCAACTGAATATACAGAGAGAGATGTTGTGAAGCAGTGCAGATCAGAAGCCCCGATAGGGACACTGTTACTGTCAGTTTAGTTCAAATTTATTGCCCCTTACAGCTAGCTATCCTAGATTAAACAGCAGCTGTGCCGTTTGAAAATTCTCTGGCACATAAAGTGTTACAGACAGCTAACTATGACCCCACATAACTCACCCATCCTCCGAGCAGATAAAAACAGCCAAGTCTCTCCTGCTTCTCACCTTTCTATAACATACTTGTAGGACGGCTGCAACTCCCCTGGCTCCTGTTCTCAATCACTGTCACACTGAGAGCAAGACTGCTCCCGGATGCATCATGCAACAGAAAGATCTCCTGTGCACCGGGAGTTTTAAATACATTTAAAAAAACAAAAAGGGGGGAAGGCAAGGCAGGCAGGAGCGGCAGTCAGCAGAGACTATAATAATAATAGTCACTGACTGAACTGCCGCCCCTGCCTGGGTCCGTGCCTGGGTCCCTGTTGGTCCCATTGATAATGATAAGCCAGCCCTGGCAGTCACTGCACACTGACTGCTCATGGATGTCAGAGTCATACAAGTTTCTTTCTTAGAGAAAGTTTAAGTGGAACACATAAACACACACGTTTGCTTGTTTTTAACTACAAAGGAGATTATAGCCCTGCAATAAAAAAAAAACAATCTCAGAGAACGCTGTTGAAAAGGAAAGCGACAGAGAATAATAGTCAGTCATTCACTAACTTGATGTAAAGACAATACTGAGGAACGCTCTTTGTGTCCTGGAAACTCATAGAAAGTGATGTGGCAGAAGAGGCAGTGAATCAGTTTCAGTGGCCACACTGTGCTTTTAGTCACACATAGACAGCTAGGTAATTTCCTTATTGAATAATCTAAATGCTTCGCAGGATCTGCAAAGCAAATAAGTAGAACCTTCATGCACTGTCATCCAATCTCCAGTGATTAAGTAAAAATATTTCCCTACATTCAAAGTGAAAGTATGCAGACAGTAGAGTAGAGCTTGCTTACCCTCCTTGATACGCAGGATGCACGTCCATGATACGGCAGCGCTGCTAGATGAATCTGATTGGCTGTCTGTTCACTCCACACATAGCGGCGGTTTGGAGAGCAGCCTCAAATTGAGTTTAGTATGGGCCACAACAGATACCACTGGGTGGCGCTAACTCATATAGTGAGTTAGAAACCCAGATGCATCTTTGTTGCGCAATCAATGGAGGGCAGCTGAACTTCTCTCTGCCTCTCCTTAATTGCGATTGCGCAACATGGATGTCATGATGGAAATGGATTCATGGATCGCATCGTGGAAGGGGGGTGGGGGTACCTGGGGGGTGTGGTCAATCGGCCAAAAAGTTAATGCACAACAACACAACCTTTTTTTTTTTAATTATTTATTATTAAAAACATTTTTTTTAAGACTTGACAGGGGAGGCGCTGCCTCCCCTGCCTCCTATCACTGCACGTCACTGCTCTAACGCTGGTTTTCACGGCTAACGCCAAACTCCAAATCTAGGCCAATGGAAATAGCGAATGTATTACAAGTTGAAAGTAAACATGTTTGCTTGAGCCCAATCATATTTAACGCACATCTGGTTAGCGCAACTTTAGAGTTCGTGTAAAAGGCAAAGGAAGAAAAAAAGTTGCACTAAACACAACATAAATACATTTAATAGTACAGTTATACTCATATAAACACTGTCTGATAAAAATTATTTAAAAAGTTATGTGTTCAAAAATAGATGGTATAAGGTGCAACACTGCAAAGGGGTTTAACATATATATGCATACATACACATGTCTAAATATATATATGTGTGTATGTGTGTGTGTCTTTGTGTGTGCAATAGAGCCCTTTTCAGTCAAATACCTGAAAAACTTTTTTTATCCGTTATTAATATCTAATAATGGTTTTAACAGTGTATTTAATATAAATATTTCACATTCCAATATTCTTAACAGTGAAGTGATTTAATATTGGCGGTAACACACACTGAAGAGGGATTTAATACCCATATTGCCAGTAACATGAAGAAAGCAGGCATCATCATGTAACACACAGATCAAGGATTAAACACCCATATTGCCATTGCTACAAACACACAGCGCATTTATTTAACCCCTTTTATTGCCAATAACACATAGTAGTTGATTTAGCCCTATTATCGGCATGCCAGTTGACCTCACAAAAAAGTGATTAAACTCCCATAGGCAGCGGCTCCCTCTATCACTAACTGACAGTCAACCACCCGTGACCAAGACACTGACTTGACTAGTGATCACTAAGTACAGAGCAGACAGTAGTAGCACTAAGTCTGACGAGTGACTCTGTGGCAGAGACTGAGTGCCCTACCTGAGTTCATTGTCGCCCTGCTCCAGTCCTCACTGGCTCCGCAGCTCCACGGCATGCAAACAGATAGTGGAAGCTGGCTGGTCAAAAACGTCACGTGACCTCTGCAAAACGCTGATTACGTGACCGCTCGGTGGTAAGCTACCCTTTCAAAATTATTATTTTTTGTTTAAAGCTGCCCTGCCAAAATTTGCTGACCTAGGCACCAGCCTTGTTGGCCTATCTATTAATATGACCCTGTCACTTCAACAACCTATCGCTGTAATCACAGGCATGGGACCACTACTATTGGTTCTTTGCATCACTGGGCATTTTTTATATTAATATAGCTAATAAATTCTAATATATATATATATATATATATATATACACACACACATAATATTTGCAGTAGTGTAGAGATTAGCCTCCCAACTCCCTGAACCCTCCCAAACACTTCTCTTCCCTCCCCTTCCTACTGCTGATAATCCATGTTAAGTTAGGGCAGCTAGTCTGCCAGCATACAGTTAGGGCAGATTTGTATTTGCTTTATTTATCACATTTTCTATAGTGTAGGTATCAATTACCACTTCCCCCTCACTGTACTTTTTTCTTAAAAATAATGTTGTGTTTTGATCCCTGTCCACCCTCCCCACCTTCCCCCTTACAGTTGTTTTTCTTCTTTTTTTCTGTAGTGTAAGGAACTGACCCTCTATCTACCCTGCAAACATTTTTCTGCAGCATAGGGACCTGCCCAATCCCTTTCACCACCCAGATCACTGCTTCTTTGTTTGTTTTTCATTGCTGACCAACACCCCGTTGCTACTATTTTTTTATGTAGTGTAGGAAATTCTCCTTCCCACCAGTAAATCATATTCTGTAGTGTAGGGAACAGCCTCATCGCTCCCACCTCCCATGATCACCGCCCACCAGCTCCAATCTCAGCCCTCCACCCACAGCAGTATACGATACAGGCAGTGACATTGCCTGTATCAGATCTGCCTTCATATGCTAACCGCTCATGATCATTGCTCCCTTACCATATGAAAGGAAGATGCCTTCTGCCCTCGGTTGCGGCTACTGCTGTTAAAACTAACATTAGGGCCAAAAATTGTTCCTGAGTGTTGAAGTAGGTACTGTGTCAACAGACGTACACTGGGCAAAGTACTAAGTGATTTAGCACCTACCTCCATTTGGTGCAAGGGTTTAAGCAAACATGACCGGTATACTAATTGTGCCTATATACAATGGCATTCAGATTATTTAACATTTATCAGTATGATTTTGGATTACAAAAGCTACATTTTAGACATGTAAATAATTATTTTAATTGCAAACTCCAAAAAACACAGTGTGTGTAATCTATTTTTTGACACAATTATGGCAGATCTGTGTGTCAAATTTCTGCAGAGGATATTTAGATAACTAAATATTTGCTCAATGTAAACTTGGTGCCAATTATTATTTATTGGTTGCCATTGATGTCAAGAGCTGATAATATTGACATGATAGCATCACGCAGTTGCTGCAGATTTGTCGGCTGCACATCCATGATGCGAATCTACCATTCTACCACATGCCAAAGGTTCTCTATCGGATTGAGATCTGGTGACTGTGGAGGCCATTGAAGTGCAGTGAACACATTGTCATGTTCAAGAAACCAGTTTGACATGATTTGAGGTTTGTGACATAGTGCATTATCCTGCTGAAAGTAGCCATCAGAAGATGGGTACATTGTAGTCATAAAGGGATGGACATGGTCAGCAACAATACTCAGGTAGGCTGTGGCATTTAAACAATGCTCAATTGGTACTAAGTGTGACAAGAAAATATCCCCCACACTATTACACCACCACCAGCCTGAACCGTTTATACAAAGCAGGATGGATACATGCTTTCATGTTGTTTACGCCAAATTCTAACCCTACTATCTGAATGTTGCAGCTGAAATTGAGATTTATCATACCAGGCAACATTTTTTCCAATCTTTTATTGTCCAATTTTGGTGAGCCTGTGCAAATTGTAGCCTCATTTTTCTGTTCTTAGCTGTCAGGAGTGGCACCCGGTGTACATATATAAATATATATTGATATTATAAAACAGAACAAGTTGAAAGTAATAATTACTAAATATATATATATATATATATATATATATATATATATATATATGTATCCAAAGAGTAAAAAGCACTCACCGGGTCTTGCAAGCAAATATCTGTTTAATACAAATAAACGTGACGTTTCAGGGTTGCCCCCGTCCTCAGACAATATTTTATATATATATATATATATATATATATATATATATAGATATATATACAAAGAAGGAAAAAGGGATCCAGCCAGCACAAAAACGTCTTTAAAAGTTCAAAATTTATTTAACAGTATAAAAAGAAAAGGCTGCTATATGTGCAGCTCAAAAAAACCATAGCAAACGGTAAAGAATCTTACATGTTTCGGCCAGTGGCCTTGATCATAGATAATTTAAAACAACTGGGTTAAAAATAAATACCCTATGCTACATGTTCATTGGTTAATTGCTTAACAAATGGAGAAACAGTTAGATGTACTTAACATTAACCCTCTAATAGCTGTGAGTCATCTTAAATCAATACATTGACACTGAATATAGGGACTATCAGGTGAAAAAAGTGCCTGATACTTAGCATCATGTACATATATAATTTTGTGCACAAACTATATACAATCATAAATTTTGTTACTACCCAAATGTCTAGAAATTAATGCATATGTAAATATATAGAGATGTGTATATATAAAAATCTGTATATGGTCAATAATCTCATAAAGCAATGACAAAATAAGTTTAAGAGTCAAATATTGAATATTAAATATTAAATAAGATCACAAATAGGAATAAAAATAAATAAGACTCATTTTTGCACGAATCTACAAAGTACAGAAAACCTATATGATGAATGCATGACTCTATCTAATGATATATATTAATACAGCATGTTAAAAATAAGTCAAGAACTGCTGTAAGAAGATATATATTAATACCCATATAGTGGGATTACAATGTTAAAAAACATAAACTTATAAATTGGCACAAAGATTAGGATGGTAAATCAACTTTTTCTTTCATGTAATTAGCAAGAGTCCATGAGCTAGTGACGTATGGGATATACATTCCTACCAGGAGGGGCAAAGTTTCCCAAACCTCAAAATGCCTACAAATACACCCCTCACCACACCCACAAATCAGTTTTACAAACTTTGCCTCCTATGGAGGTGGTGAAGTAAGTTTGTGCTAGATTCTACGTTGATATGCGCTCCGCAGCAGGTTGGAGCCCGGTTTTCCTCTCAGCTTGCAGTGAATGTCAGAGGGATGTGAGGAGAGTATTGCCTATTTGAATTCAATGATCTCCTTCTACGGGGTCTATTTGATAGGTTCTCTGTTATCGGTCGTAGAGATTCATCTCTTACCTCCCTTTTCAGATCGACGATATACTCTTATATATACCATTACCTCTACTGATTCTCGTTTCAGTACTGGTTTGGCTTTCTACTACATGTAGATGAGTGTCCTGGGGTAAGTAAGTCTTATTTTCTGTGACACTCTAAGCTATGGTTGGGCACTTTTTTATAAAGTTCTAAATATATGTATTCAAACATTTATTTGCCTTGACTCAGGATGTTCAACGTTCCTTATTTCAGACAGTCAGTTTCATATTTGGGATAATGCATATGATTAAATCAATTTTTTCTTACCTTAAAATTTGACTTTTTTCCCTGTGGGCTGTTAGGCTTGCGGGGGCTGAAAATGCTTCATTTTATTGCGTCATTCTTGGCGCGGACTTTTTTGGCGCAAATTTTTTTTTCTGTTTCCGGCGTCATACGTGTCGCATGAAGTTGAGTCATTTTTGACGTTTTTTTGCGCCAAAAGTGTCGGCGTTCCGGATGTGACGTCATTTTGGCGCCAAAAGCATTTAGGCGCCAAATAATGTGGGCGTCTTTTTTGGCGCTAAAAAAATATGGGCGTCACTATTGTCTCCACATTATTTAAGTCTCATTATTTATTGCTTCTGGTTGCTAGAAGCTTGTTTTCTGGCATTTTTTCCCATTCCTGAAACTGTCATTTAAGGAATTTGATCAATTTTGCTTTATATGTTGTTTTTTCTATTACATATTGCAAGATGTCCCACGTTGACACTGAGTCAGAAGATACTTCTGGAAAATCGCTGCCTGGTGCTGGATCTACCAAAGTTAAGTGTATCTGCTGTAAACTTATGGTATCTGTTCCTCCAGCTGTTGTTTGTAATAAATGTCATGGCAAACTTGTTAATGCAAATAATATTTCCTTTAGTAATGTTACATTAACTGTTGCTGTTCCATCAACATCTAATACTCAGAGTGTTCCTGATAACATAAGAGATTTTGTTTCTAAATCTATTAAGAAGGCTATGTCTGTTATTCCTCCTTCTAGTAAACGTAAAAAGTCTTTTAAAACTTCTCATTTTTCAGATGAATTTATAAATGAACATCATCATTCTGATTCTGATAATGGTTCTTCTGGTTCAGAGGATTCTGTCTCAGAGGTTGATGCTGATAAATCTTCATATTTATTTAAAATGGAATTTATTCGTTCTTTACTTAAAGAAGTCTTAATTGCATTAGAAATAGAGGATTCTGGTCCTCTTGATACTAAATCTAAATGTTTAAATAAGGTTTTTAAATCTCCTGTAGTTATTCCAGAAGTTTTTCCTGTCCCTGATGCTATTTCTGAAGTAATTTCCAGGGAATGGAATAATATGGGTAATTCATTTACTCCTTCAAAACGTTTTAAGCAATTATATCCTGTGCCATCTGACAGATTAGAGTTTTGGGACAAAATCCCTAAGGTTGATGGGGCTGTCTCTACTCTTGCTAAGCGTACTACTATTCCTACGGCAGATAGTACTTCCTTTAAGGATCCTTTAGATAGGAAAATTGAATCCTTTCTAAGAAAAGCTTACTTGTGTTCAGGTAATCTTCTTAGACCTGCTATATCTTTAGCAGATGTTGCTGCAGCTTCAACTTTTGGTTAGAAGCTTTAGCGCAACAAGTAACAGATCATAATTCTCATAGCATTATTAATCTTCTTCAACATGCTAATAATTTTATTTGTGATGCCATCTTTGATATCATTAGAGTTGATGTCAGGTATATGTCTCTAGCTATTTTAGCTAGAAGAGCTTTATGGCTTAAAACTTGGAATGCTGATATGTCTTCTAAGTCTACTTTGCTTTCCCTTTCTTTCCAGGGTAATAAATTATTTGGTTCTCAGTTGGATTCTATTATCTCAACTGTTACTGGAGGGAAAGGAACTTTTTTACCACAGGATAAAAAATCTAAAGGTAAATTTAGGTCTAATAATCGTTTTCGTTCCTTTCGTCACAATAAGGAACAAAAGCCTGATCCTTCATCCTCAGGAGCGGTATCAGTTTGGAAACCATCTCCAGTCTGGAATAAATCCAAGCCTTTTAGAAAACCAAAGCCAGCTCCTAAGTCCACATGAAGGTGCGGCCCTCATTCCAGCTCAGCTGGTAGGGGGCAGATTACGTTTTTTCAAAGAAATTTGGATCAATTCCATTCACAATCTTTGGATTCAGAACATTGTTTCAGAAGGGTACAGAATTGGCTTCAAGATAAGGCCTCCTGCAAAGAGATTTTTTCTTTCCCGTGTCCCAGTAAACCCAGCGAAGGCTCGAGCATTTCTGAAATGCGTTTCAGATCTAGAGTTGGCTGAAGTAATAATGCCAGTTCCAGTTCTGGAACAGGGGCTGGGGTTTTATTCAAATCTCTTCATTGTACCAAAGAAGGAGAATTCCTTCAGACCAGTTCTGGATCTAAAAATATTGAATCGTTATGTACGGATACCAACATTCAAAATGGTAACTGTAAGGACTATCCTGCCTTTTGTTCAGCAAGGGCATTATATGTCCACAATAGATTTACAGGATGCATATCTCCATATTCCAATTCATCCAGATCCCTATCAGTTTCTGAGATTCTCTTTCCTAGACAAGCATTACCAGTTTGTGGCTCTACCGTTTGGCCTAGCAACAGCTCCAAGAATTTTTACAAAGGTTCTCGGTGCCCTTCTGTCTGTAATCAGAGAACAGGGTATTGTGGTATTTCCTTATTTGGACGATATCTTGGTACTTGCTCAGTCTTCACATTTAGCAGAATCTCATACGAATCGACTTGTATTGTTTCTTCAAGATCATGGTTGGAGGATCAATTTACCAAAAAGTTCATTGATTCCTCAGACAAAGGTAACCTTTTTAGGTTTCCAGATAGATTCAGTGTCCATGACTCTGTCTTTGACAGACAAGAGACGTCTGAAATTGATATCAGCTTGTCGAAACCTTCAGTCACAATCATTCCCTTCGGTAGCCTTATGCATGGAAATTCTAGGTGTTATGACTGCTGCATCAGACGCGATCCCCTTTGCTCGTTTTCACATGCGACCTCTTCAGCTCTGTATGCTGAACCAGTGGTGCAGGGATTACACAAAGATATCTCAATTAATATCTTTAAAACCGATTGTACGACACTCTCTGACGTGGTGGACAGATCACCATCGTTTAGTTCAGGGGGCTTCTTTTGTTCTTCCGACCTGGACTGTAATTTCAACAGATGCAAGTCTTACAGGTTGGGGAGCTGTGTGGGGGTCTCTGACAGCACAAGGGGTTTGGGAATCTCAGGAGGTGAGATTACCGATCAATATTTTGGAACTCCGTGCAATTTTCAGAGCTCTTCAGTCATGGCCTCTTCTAAAGAGAGAATCGTTCATTTGTTTTCAGACAGACAATGTCACAACTGTGGCATACATCAATCATCAAGGAGGGACTCACAGGCCTCTGGCTATGAAAGAAGTATCTCGAATTCTGGTATGGGCGGAATCCAGCTCCTGTCTAGTTTCTGCGGTTCATATCCCAGGTATAGACAATTGGGAAGCGGATTATCTCAGTCGCCAAACG